>NC_037685.1:57791171-57822275 GCF_003255815.1 Theropithecus gelada | reverse complement strand
CGAGAGTGGCTATGCGAGGCTCGGATGAGGGAGGGGGGGGGGGGGAAGGGGAGGGGGCGGGGGGAGGGGGAGAGGGGGAGGGGGAGGGGGAGGGGGAGGGGGGATGTGTTGGGGCAGAATTTCAAAATCAGTAAAAGACCTTTCTGATAGATGTTATCCTTGTCCCGATTCAATTACCAAGAAGTAATTACTGGAAAATATATACATATATATTTTTATATGTATATATTTTTATATATATATATGGTTATTTCTTTTTAGATATAATTTGCATACAGTAAAATTCATCGTTTTTCATGTACAGTTGTGAGTTTTGATAACTGCACACCCTGTGTAATCACCATAATCAAGACACCGAATATTTCTGTCACTCCCCCAAACCCTGTGTGCTCTTTCGTAGTCACCCTTTTCCTCCACCCAAACACCCTGGAAACCACAGATCTGATTTTGGTCCCCAAAGTTTTTGTCTTTTTCAGAATGTCAAATAAGTGGAATCATGCATTTATACAAAATCATACGAAAGGGTGTCATTTTTTTGAGTCTGGGTTCTTTCATTTAGCACAATGCATTTGCACAGCAAAGCCCTGTATCCTGTGCATTGCGCCTTTTTGTTGCTGAGTAATATTCCACTGCATGGATATACTGCCCAGTTATCCACTTCTCAGTCAAGGAACATATAGGTTGTTTCCAGTATTTGGCAAGTAGAAATAAAGCCACCGTAAGGCTTTACCAAGGCAGCTGCACCATTCTGAATTCCCACCTCTCCTTTCTTCAAGATGGAAAACATGCTGCTCGTGGCTATCAGGCCAGCGCTAAACTCACAAACTCCTTGAGAGCCTCTGTCCTCCCTCTGTCTTCTCCCCATCTCAAAAACAAACCAACCAAGTACAAAACAGATACAAACGTTTGAAAGAGGTAGGGATGACGTATCGATGATGATTACCTCCTTCTCCCCCACGTCCGCGCTCCTCAAAATGGCTTAAACCATTCTTCAGGGCCTTCTGGCCACGTGCAACAGGATGAACAGGGCACAGGTCTTCAGATGACAATCTTAGCTAAAGAACTGGGGTGTGGAATTGTTTTTAAAAGTAAAAAGATTCAAACTGCGGTCACTTGAGTACACTCATGACATCAGAAAAATCCTGCATTCCAACGTAAGCTCATACCGGTGGCCTTCATCGTGACATATTAGATAGCAGAGGATTTTTCACAGCATTGCCTCATTAATGGCTAACACCAAAGGTCTTTGCTATTACCAACAACATTTTTTCCAGTAAAGATAAAAAGAACACTAAGTCTCTGAGAAAGCCTGGTAGTACATATAGTATTTGTATGTATGTATTTGTGTCCACACAATCATATACATGTATGTGCGTACATATGTACTTCTACATACATGTGTGTATAATACACACACTCACACAATATAAATATAAAATACAGACAACCCATGGCATTACACATAGCGCGCAGGAGAATTCTGCCTAATCTAGATAAATAAAATTTTCATCTCTGTGCTTGCTACCGTGTCATGTAGAAATGGCTGGGTAGGTTTTCATAAAATATTTGGGATGACCCGACTTAATATAAAGTCTGTGTAGTACTCTTGGAATTGACTCTGAAAACCTCTAGGGAATAACTCAGAGAATCAGGCATTCTCCAGAGCCATTAAAACAGGTACGTGAAAAAGTCTCTGTATTGATGGTCACTTGGTCACTTATGTAGGCAATGAGGACAGTTTCAAATATTAACTCAAAATTGAATAGGGCAGATGTTGGAATAGCAAGCACTGCTGTGAGAATCCCTTTGTTTCTCCGAACTTTTTACAGTCAGTGTGGGAAAATCCCTTTGTTTCTCCTTTTCTACAGCCTATACACGAAGTCTCCATTCTTGATCTTGGGCTTTCTACCACCCTAAATCAGTTATTACTGAAATCTAGTTAGAATGGTGCTATTTGGGTATACAGAGAGAAAAATGAATAGACAGGCATGATCAGTGGCTCTGTGCTCAGACATTGTTACAGAAGTCGTACACTTAAATGAAATCTGATTTCAAAAGTTTTAGACAACTAAGTCTCTACTGGCAAAAGAAAGAACAGAAAGAAAAAAATGAGACCAACACAAACCAAAATGGCAAGAAAACTTAGCAGGGAAAAACCTAATTGGTAAAGTCAACTACATAAGAATGAAAATCTCTTTGAGAGTTTCAGCCAAAATAGAAGTTCTATTAAGGTAGAAATGTGTTTAAATCATTCAATTAAAATTATTGTTGTTGTTGTTATTATTATTATTACTTTTTTTTTTTTGAGACAGAGTCTCACTCTCAGCTCATTGCAGCCTCTGCCTCATGGGTTCAAGCGATTCTCCTGCCTCACCTCCCAAGTAGCTGGAGATTATAGGTGTGTGCCCCCATGTTCGGTTAATTTTTTGTATTTTTAGTATAGACAGGGTTTCTCTATGTTGGCCAGGCTGGTCTTGAACTCCTGACCTCAAGATCTGCCCACCTCAGTCTCCCAAAGTGCTGGTATGAGCCACTGCACCCAGCCAAAATTATTCTTTATTTTCTCAAAAAATAGGGTTAAACACAATATAATAGAAACGTAGGCCAGGTGTGGCTCACGCCTGTAATCCCAGCATTTTGGGAGGCCGAGGAGGGCAGATCATGAGGTTAGGAGTTTGAGACCAGCCTGACCAACATGGTGAAACCCCGTCTCTATTAAAAAACAAAAATTAGCTGGGTGTGCTGGCGTGCACCTGTAATTCCAGCCATTCAGGAGGCTGAGGCAGAAGAATCGCTTGAACCCGGGAGGCAGAGGTTTCGGTGAGCTGAGATCATGCCATTGTACTCCAGCCTGGGTGACAGAGTGAGACTCCTTCTCAAAAAAAAAAAAAAAAAAAAAAAAGAAAGAAAGAAAAAAAAGAAAGAAAAAGAAATGTATCTTCTAGTACTTGAAGGGTTTAGTTCTCTGCATGAAAATTATACCAGGAAAGATTTAAGTTAGATAAGAATATGCTACTTATGTAATCTTCTCTTATCTTTTAAAAAACCAAACAAAATCCCAAAACCAAAATGTCCAACAGATTCTTACATGTGTGCCTCTACTGAAATGTAGGCAGGACTATTTACCCTTAGGGAAGTCACAACCAATTTGGCAAAATAAAAGTAACATTCACCCCTTGCAAGCAATCAGTACTAAACTACGTGGGTGCTGTCTCTGAATGCAAGAGGCCTTTAAGGAAGGGAAGCAAGTTGGCATTTGTGAGGTGAAGTGGGCTGGATTCCCACCACATCTGCCACAGTAACAGGTAGGGTGGGAGCGAGGCAACCGGGCTACGAAGCACAGCTCCAGCACAGGGCTGACCTCTCGAAGCTCACGGGGGCCCGGGAAGTTCTTCGCATGGGTCTGTTTCTGGACTTGCGTTTTTTTATTCCAAGGAGATTTAAACATTTTATAGAGTTCCAAAGACTCCATTTTTAAACCATCAACGCCTAAAAACATTTTTTTAGTGCTGGATCTTCATAACGATCCTTTTAGGTAAGGCAGCTGCAAAACCATCATTAAAAAAAGCATAGATTGTCACACGGAAAGGGCAGTAAGAGTCTATTTTTATAAAGTTCATAGTGATGGTGTATCTTGTAGGGAATCCCTCCAGACTGCTAGTATTTCTCTGGCTTAATACCTACCTCCTCCCTGCCCTCTCACCCCCTCTCCACCTTTTGCTAATAAACTCCCAGCTTTATCAACCAGCAGCAACCAGCTGGCCTTTCAGAGAACATTCCTAGGCACGTGTTTAACTAGTTCTCCAGCCTTCTTCTGACTGAAATAGAAAACCGCAGCATAATGCATTTCTTCTCTGTTGGGTACTAAGGGCTGGGCTAATTGCTGACATTTATCACAGAGCTGGAACAGACAGAGAACATGGATGGGAAAGGCAGCTGCTGGGCTCTCTTTGGCACAATAGCTGACCCTCTCCTCCTGCCCCTTCACCTGATTAGCTGCTACTCATCCTTCAGGTCTTAACTCATTTCATCCTGGGATCCTGAGGCCCTACCCCACCACCAAGCCTGTAAAGCACCACTTCTAACAGTTTTCATTGCAAGCTGTCTTCCTCGAAGCCAGCCCCACCATACCATATTAAAATTGTGGGAATTCTTATCCACATTCTCTATTTGATTCCAAGAGGAGGGACTGTCTTGTTCCTCTTGTCCCCATGACCCAAGAGTGCTTGACTTGGAGAATGAGGATGCATGAGGCAAGGAAAGCAGAATTCAGAATGTTTACATTTCTGGTGAATTCCCATTTTTCAATTGTCCAATGGGAAATTTCTCTAAGTAGTTTTCCCACCAACATATTCCAATTGCAGTTATGACTCAACAATAATCAGCACAAGATAGGGACCACCCAGGTAATCACAAACTGTAAGCCCAGATGCTCTTGGGATGGGGTTGGCACCAGGCCTGTGCATGCAGAGCTCTCTGTGCACACAGCCATCAGAGCACTGATGCTGTACAGCCGGGCTCTCTGTCTCCACAGATTCAACCAACCACAGGGAAAAAAATATATTCAGGAAAGAAAAACAGTAAAAATATCAATACAGCAACAAAAATAGTATATATTTAAAAACTGGGCCAGGCAAGATGGCTCATACCTGTAATCCCAGCCCTCTGGGAGGCCAAGGCAGGTGGATCACCTGACGTGAGTTCGAGACCAGCCTGGCCAACACGGTAAAACCCTGTCTCTCCTAAAAATACAAAAAATTAGCCAGGTGTGGTGGCACGTGCCTGTAATCCTAGCTACTCGGGAGGCCGAGGCAAGAGAATTACTTGAACCCAGGAGGCAGAGGTTGCAGCAGGTCGAGATTGTGCCGTTGCACTCCAGCCTGGGCGACAAGAGAGAAACTCTGTCTCAAACAAAACAAAACAAAACAAAACAAAACAAAACAAAACTGATACAGTGTAACAACTATTCACATAGCATTTACAATGCATTAGATATTTAAGTAATTTATAGATGATGTAAAGTACACAAGAGGATGTGCATGGATTATGTGCAAGTACTATGCTATTTAATATAAAGGACTTGAGCATCCACAAATTTTGGCATCTGAAGGTGGGGAGGGTGTGTCCTGGAACCAGTACCCTGTGGATACCAAGGGATGACTGTACTCACCTCTTCCCCAACCCATATTAGATGGGGAACTCTGTGGGGCATGTCCCAGTACCCTAGTCTCAGCATTCTGCCGGCCTTAGAGTAGGTGCTCAATACTTATTAAAGCTTTTAATAGAAAATGGATGGTTCCACACTTGATGACGCCACAGCCTTTACAGAAAGGTCCGTATGTCAATGGTATTTTTTCAATTTGCCTTTTACTTATTAACATTTTAACACCGCACTCATAGCTGCCAATCTATTCCCTCAAATAAAAGCTGTAACAGGAAACATAAAGCTACCTCTGCCAAGGCAGACGTACAGAACAGATGAGGAAAACTTAGCTATTAGGATTTTATCTTTTACCATGTAATGAAATTTCTTGTGTCCCCCGAATGAAACACATTGTTTTGAGGTACAGGTAAAGTCATGCATTATATCCAAGAGGGGAAAAGTTACTGGACGAAATTCTGATCGTGGTTTAAAACATCTATTCTCTGTTGATTCTAACATTTAAAATGAAATCCAGCCCAAAGCCAGTGACTTCTTTCATCATTTATAATGACGCGTGGGTTACTAACAGGACATAGATACCAAATTGTAATAGGGTTGACCAAGTGCATAGCATCTCCCTGCATTAACATATTTAATTAAGGCTCCCCAAACAAGAAGTTAATCACATAATAATGGAAAGAAGGGGCAACTTAGATATGATTTTTTTCTAACAATGTTGGAAGGTCGGGCAAAGGGATCATGCCTGTAATCCCAGCACTTCAGGAGGCCAAGGCAGGTGGATCATTTGAGGCCAGGAGTTTGAGACCAGCCTGGCCAACACAGTGAAACCTTGTCTCTACCAAAAACACAAAAATATTAGCTGAGTGTGGTGGTGCACTCCTGTAATCCCAGTTACTCAAGAGGCTGAGGTAGGAGAATCGCTTGAACCCGGAAGGTGGAGGTTGCAGTGAACCAGCGCTGCGCTCCTGCACTCCAGCTTGGGCGACAGAGTGAGACTCCATCTCAAAAAACAAACAAAAAAAAGTTTGCAAAATAATGATTATTTTCAAACAATAATAAAAAAATTGATGATAAAACAAAATCTCACAGGTCCAACAGAAAAAAAAAAAGCTGTAAAACAGCAAAAGGAAATATATGTTTGCAAAACAATTTTTAAAAAATCAAAGTATTCATCTACTGAAAACGTTTTGGATTAGAATGGCAATTTATAATGAACCATAATTCATTTCACTTTTTAAATTCGAAGACACGGAAAACAAAATGCCAGTAAAGGCTTTTCTCATATCCTGTAGTGCAGGGGTCCGCAACCCCTGGGCCACAGACTGGACTGGTGCTGGTCGGTGGCTGCTGGGAACCCGGCCATACAGCAGGAGGTGAGCAGAGAGCTAGCGGACATTACTGCCTAAGCTCTACCTCCTGTCAGATCAGTGGCAGCATTAGATTCTCATAGGAGCATGAGCCCTATTGTAAACTGCGCATGCAAGGGACCTAGTCTGCACACTCCTTATGAGGATCTAACGATAAATGTATTGTGCTTGAATCATCCCAAAGACATCCCCTCTGTGGAAAAAATTGTCTTCCCTGAAACCAGTGTCTGGTGCCAGAAAGGTTGGGAACCTCTGCTGGAGTATAATAAAAGTTTGTTTGCTTGTTTTAGGCTTGTCAGATATTGACAAATGTTTAAATGGCTATCAGCTAAATTCTGCGGTTCAGTCTCATTTGGTCCCCAAATTGCTGTGGTCTTAGAATCTCTATGTCTATTTCAGTGATAGTATTTCCAGACCTTCATGCTAAATATGCATCTCATTTCCTGGCCTTTATCCCGTATCAGTTTAATCACCCCCAAGAAAACACTAAAATTTCTTATATGTGTTGCCAAAAATAAGTAGACTCCAAGCTGTACATAATATCCACTTTTTCACATCAATATACATATGTTATGGTTATTCTTTGTATTAGGAACCACCAACTAATCACCATTATGATTTCAGACTCATCTCTATTTCAAAAATAATTTGGCATATTTTCCTTATGTTATACCAAAGTTTACAAGAGATCCCTATGATAATTTTTTTTGAAATATAGGTTAAGTTCAAGTAATGCCCCTATTATTTTTCTATTTGAATTTTATGGTCACTAAAAATTTTATCTATTCCAAATAACCTTTTCCCAGGCGTTCAGAAAGTCCACAAACAAATGCATATGCCACCTAATACGTGCTTAAAATGCTGATGCTGCTGTGCTTTGAAACTGTACTCTATTAAGAAAACTCCAAATAACTAACTCATAGTTTGTTAAATAGTGTAGGAGTGCTAAAGAATTTACGCAACCCCTCTCCTTAAGAGATACCACACAGAGGTCAATCAGGACTTCAAAAATTTATAGGACCTTTCCTAACCTCTTTACCTCTAATCTTTACATTTAAGGCAAATTCCTCCCATTGTCAAAATCAAAGAGTTTTAAAAATCTGTCTCTGCTTTCTGCTTATAAATTACATGGAGAGATAGTTACATAATGGCATGATTTATGCCCCAGGCTTAAAACTACAAAATTACACGTAAGTTCTCTGCTTGCCATCTGCCCTACATGTTGATAGACAAATTTTCCTAAATCACATTTACTATGTAATTTGATTATTGCAAAAAGAGAAGGAAAAAAAGGAATCCCAGCTTCTAATGGCAATACAACTCCAAATGAGCCATTCAGATGCCCTTCCCTGGTCACTCACATATCCTTACCCAGCTCTATCTCTTTGCTTTTGCTAATTTCATCCCATTCCCACCCCCAGTGCAGACACAGGGAATTACATTCCGCCCTCCTGCCCCGCCCACCCCAACCCCACTCCCAGTTGGCTGCCCTGCAAGGCTCTGAAGCTCTGAGCATTCTAGACAACGACAGGATTTTACCTTCTGAGAAATATGGTCCATCTGGCCACGACCATGAAATGTAGCATTTAATTAGTTTAATGCAGAACACAACTACGTGTAAAATTTGTTTTCCAAATCTTCAATAAGCTCGCCAAAGCATACAGTCTGTCCTTATACATTTTTGTCTCTCTCAAGGCGATGAAAGCAGCCAAGTGTCTGTGACATTTTTCTCTTTTTTTTTAGCATCTTAAAATGGTTGTAAAATATAGATAACAAAGTCTGCCGCCTTGGCCATTTTTAAGTGTATGGTCCCATGTGGACACTTGCACTGCAGTTCTAGCGCCCAGCCTGGTGCAACCATCACTGCCATCTGTCTTCAGAGCTCTCTGAGACATTCTTGTCACCGTCTATGGCAGACAGACAAAATCCCCAGTCTGTTTCTAATGATAAAAACCCAGTTTTAATTCATAGAAAGGAACACTTAAAAAGTGTGTATCTTGCTGTACATCAATCATACTTCAGTAACACTGATTACAAACAAAGTGAGGAGGATACAGTGGCAGAGAAGGCTGGTGACAGTTGGAACCCAGACAACAGAGGGGAAGGTGACGCGACTGAGATGGGCATTTCATGAGAAGGCACAGGGAGCCTGGGAAGGGGCTGCAGGGCACAGCAGCATTCATCACTCTTTCATTGCCAGCATTTTCGAGCACCTCCATTCCAGACATTGTGCCAGACACTGGAATTGATCAGATGTATGTTTCAGAAATCGTATCCTAACTGCAGCAGAGATGGTCAAGGAAGTGAAACTAGCGATTTTTGTAAGCCACCAGGAAAACAGTACTAAATTAAGGCAGTCGCAGGGGGATGGACGTACAGATTGTAGTATTTTCAGTTTTACCTACGAATAGGGCTAACACGAAACCATGTATGGCATAATTTTGTTCCTATTTTTTAAATCACTCGAACCAATAGTTATTTTGGCTTGAATTTTATGTGGCACCCTCAAGAAGCATTAAATAAGATTTGTTAGCAACAAATAACTTGTTGTATAAGTAAAAATACATAAGCATGTGTTATGTTCAAGGCACTGTGGTAAAAATGGTCTAATTTGATCAATTTCATTTGGGTGGAATATTTATGGGCTAGTGAGAAAGCTGTTATTCCACAAGGCTTTTGGGGTTTGAACCTGGAGAGAAGTGGAATGTTTATCAGTGCAGGGAATGGCTGAATAGATTGCAGGAAATCCCTCTGTGAAATGGCCCTGGGTCTATACATAGTAACTGGGAATGCTCTCCAGAATACGCTGTCAGGTGAAATGAGTTGCAGGAGGCTCTGCACAGCATGATGACATTTATCTAAAATTCCTGATTTGTTTGTATACATAAATATCTCCATACCTACAGAGAAAAAGGTCAGGACAGATAGTATGGAAGGAGGCTTGGGGATGAGAGTGGAGGGAACTTTCAGTTTGTGTTCCATATAGCAACGTAAATATATCCATGTGTTCCTTATACAGAAAAATCCACTTTTATAGGTTAGTATGCCAACTGAGTAGACTGCATTACGTCACAGGCTTACAGTTCTTCCCTACAATCTTTATTGGCAATTCAAGTCCTATATATAATGATCCTCATAATAATGGCTAAGGCCATAAAATGTGTGTGTGCATGCACACATGCGTAGGTTTCTTTTTTTAATTTGTCAAATTGCCTTTAGACTACATTTTTAAGTGATTAGTAGTTATGTATCTTATAGGGCATTTGAGATGACAACATATTGGCTATTGTAAAGAATCGCTCCCAGAGTTACAAGAAAACCATTTAAGATAAATAAGTAATGTGTTTAATTTATTCTCACTTAAGTAATTAATTATAAGGGTTGCCTTTAGAACAAAAAAGTATTCTTTGCAAATAAGCAAATCAACTTCCAATAATCTTTGATCTTACAGTTCACAACACACTAAAATGGTATGCAAGTAAGTAGTACTTTCCTATTTTTAAAACTATAGTTGAAGTGCATGTTGATGCCAAGGAAGTAATTTGGCCGTGGCAGGTAGGCTTTGCCTGAGTCAATGCTCCAACCACACGGGCTCGGTCAAGGACTTTTCTTTCTCAGTTTTCAAATTAATATCCCTGAGAAACACTAAACAGAAAATTGGGCATGGAGTGGTGGAGACTTTTACATTTTCTTTAACTTGATAAAGAATGTTTGAAAGGCTGTTTACAAAAGACCGTTTAACAACTGCTGCTCAGCTACAATTGAAATCTTAATCTGAGGCAGCGAGCGGCGCTTTCAGGGCCTCCTTCCAAAGAGGGTTTTTCAGACAGACTAAAATTGCACTTTTCTCAGACTCAGCCCACTTGAAGTCAAAAAAAGAAAAAAAAAAAAAAAAAAAACCACCAGCAAGATAGTAGGTGTAAATGACTAAGAAGGGGGCCTAGGGGACGATCTGAAAAGTGAAAGGGTTGGGAGCTCCATGCAGAATGTCCTGATAAGAAGTCCAGACTATCTGTAATGTGCTGATTGTGAAGAAGACCAGATTATTAAGAAACCGTGACAACCAGCAATTACAGGAGCACAAAATGCTGGGAAGCCTGGGATAGCACGAAGAAACGGGGATTCCAATACCCCTTTACACGGTGGCCCATGACCCTACGATACCTCTTTGCACTATCGTCCATGACCCTAAGTGACGTTGAGGAGTGACTCCTACCACAGACGCAAAAACATGTGGGAGCAGGAGGGGAACAAATTACCAAAGGGGAATTTTAAGTACCAAAATGGAATTGTAAAAATAAAGAGAAACCACTAAAGCTCTGACACCAACATCTACAAGTTCTTACCCAGGGTGAACTGAGTATTGAATATTACAGCACAAGACCAGCAGGCAAATTATGAATAATTTTTTAAATTATTGATTTTAACCTCATTACACCGAATAAAATGTCAATTATATCACCAAATCTCTCAAGCCTCTACTGTATATTTTCCTCCTAGGGAAATAACACTTAAGCAGACAGGACACCTCCCACAAAAGATTCAAATTAGGAAGAACGGGTCAGTTTCAGGACTTTAACCAGATCCCTTTTGATTGCTTGGAACATCCTTTAAGAATCAAGGCTGCTCGGCGGCTCAGGCCTGTAAACCCAGCACTTAAGGAGGCCGAGGTGGGTGAATCACGAGGTCAGGAGATTAAGACCATCCTGGGTAACACAGTGAAACCCTATCTCTACTAAAAATACAAAAAATTAGTCGGGCGTGGTGGCGGGCACCTGTAGTCCCAGCTACTCGGGAGGCTGAGGCAGGAGAATGGCATGAACCCGGGAGGCAGAGCTTGGAGTGAGCCGAGATCGTGCCACTGCACTCCAGCCTGGGCAACAGAGCAAGACTCCGTCTCACAAAAAAAAAAAAAAAAAAAAAAAAAAGAAAGAATCAGGTCTGCTCCTCAGCCCACAGGGGGCTTTTGTGTGAACTAGAAGAGGCATCCTCTCTGAAAATGCACACATCATGGTGAATAGGCTGGCCCTTGTGCAACTTAGAAAAATGCATTGCTGTTTCCAGTTGGACTCTGGGCAACTGAAGAATGAAGCAGCACAGGTTATGTTTCTGCTTCATTTACTCTTTTCGCCGGGTTGTCTTGGGCTGTGAACAACCTGCACAATTTGGGGAAATCACTCCTTAGTAGTTTAGTTACCAGATGTGTGACAAGAACTTACATGTTTGACCTGAATGACTGAGTAGGAAAGATTAGAAAACCCAGTAAAGAAGTTGTTAGTTACAGCTACCTTAGCAAGGCGCTTGTTATTACTACTTATTTGAACTGAGTATTGTCAGAGCTTACATCAGAAAAAGTGGATTTCTTCCTTGGTTATTATTTTTACTAAGAGTCAAGAAATCAGACATAAAATAACCCATAGTAGAATGAAGCATCAAAACACCATAAACAATTAACATTGCCTTCCTCCATAGACAAACATATTTGGAAATCGATTAGTCATGATGGCCTCAAAAGCCACCCCTTTATAGCAGGGCTGTAATCCCACGAATAGCAAACATAAAGTGACTTTTCCACTTCTTCCTGGGCCCACTCCTCTAGCAAGCACGTTTGTTTTACTGGTAACTGAATCAGCATCTTGGAAAATTGTCTGACAACACAATGTGAACTCACTGCAATACTGTCAATGACCTCGTCGGTTTACTCCCCACCGTCCCCTCACTCCCACACCCTTCCCACATAAGAGCCAGTGTCCAAGTATCTCAGAAGCAGTGAATGGATGCTAGAAAACTTGCAGAGTCTGTGAGAAATAAGGCAGAAATCAGGCTCCCCCGTTCATTCCAGCAGCACCTCAGTGTTCACCTGGCGAGGTGTAGGCCTCTGGTGCTAGGATCTGGTCCCTCTGGAAGGGGTGTGAGTGTCAGCAAGATTCTACCCCAGCCAAGGACACAGAGGAAGAGGCATGGCCAAGAGGAACACAGGAGGAGAGCTAGGGAGGAAGGCACGTCTGGGTAGGGCAGAAAGGCTTCAGATGCCCGCTTTGGTCATCCAGCATGAGGATCTAGACCAGGATGGTGAGCCCAGCTTCACGGGAGCTTACATGTGACCCAGGCTATAGAAAGTCACAGCAGCATCTTTTAATTTTACAAGAACAAAACCCTCCTTTGAAATGACTTTAAATACCTCAAGATATCCTCTGAAAAGATCTTTCCCTTCAAGGAAAAAAAAAAATACTCCTTCTTACCTCAATAATATACAGGACCACATTCTTATAGAAGCAGTACAAGATGCACTTGGTCACCCGGTTGTAGCTCCAGGCTCCATGGACCAACAGAAGCTTCTCTAAGTAGGAAAACTGAAAAAGGAAAATTACAAAGTTCAGAAGAGCCCATCATTGAGGAATAAAAGTCACAAACAGAATGTTCTTACGAACAGAAGTCAGATAATGTAGGTAGAGGAAACAAGATTCTGCAGGAATCTCAGAAAACCATTCTCTGAAGACAGAGCTTTCAGGCCCAGTGAGAACAACTAAAATCCTCTCTTAAATCTACATAATTATCATTTTCCCGAAACATACTGCTGGACTTCTAATTGTTATGAAATTCTATTTAAACAAATGCTTTTTTGCAATTTAAGTTCCAGGATACATGTGCAGGATGTGCAGGTTTATTACATAGGTAAACATGTGCCATGTTGGTTTGCTGCAGTTATCAATCCATCACCTAGGTTTTAAGGTCCGGATGCATTAGCTATTTATTCTGATGCTCTCCCTCCCCCTGCCTCCCCAACAGGCCCCAGTGCACATTGTTGCCCTCCCTGTGTCCATGTGTTCTCATCGTTCAGCTCCCACTTATAAGTGAGGACACGTGGTGTTTGGTTTTCTGTTCCTATGTTAGTTTGCTGAGGATAATGGTTTCCAGCTCCATCCAAGTCTCTGCAAAGGACGTGATCTCGTTCCTTTTTATGGCTGCATAGTATTCCGTGGTGTATGTGTACTGCATTTTCTTTATCCAGTCCAGCATTGATGCGCATTTGGGTTGGTTCCATGTCTTTGCTATTGTGAATAGTGTTTCAATAGGGATTAATTATTAAACAAAGTTGAACTACTAAACTGAAAGAAAAGTACAGTGAAAGTCTAAGCAATCACAGATTTTTCAGTGACAAAAAGAACAAGGGACAGGGACACTCACACAATAGAGTCTTGTTTAAAGGAAAGGTACACACAGGTGCACACACACTACTTCCACTAACAACTGCATAGGTTAAAAAGTTACACACATATATAGATACACACGGATATACACACAAAGATACACAGAGACACATACAGGCACAGATAAACGGACACATACAGGCAGACACACATACCTAGACACAGAGATAGAGGCACACAGGACAGAGATACAGAGACACACATACACACAGACACACACACACAGATACTCACACAAATACACATGTACACACAGATATACTAAGACACACACACACTTTGCCTCCACTTCTTGACCCATTTTGTCTTCTCTCTTTTTGCCTCCACCCAGTACAGAGCACCTCTGGCCAGAGTGCTATGCAGTCAGGAGCGGCTGGTGGGTCCCACACTGGGAGTGATGTGATGGCTCCTGTGGTTTGAGTTGGAGCCATAGATATTCCAGTAACATCCAGGAATCCTCATTGGGGGAGGGGGTCTCTGGACACCACTTGGATCGTATCTCCTCAGCCACCCCTTAGCCTGGCTTTGCCTTCTGTGTGCCGTTTCAAAAAGGTCCCCAAAAGTGTAAACCTTGCGCTGGAGGGAGGCAAACGAGTTTCTCTGGTCTGGTGCATGGTGTCCTGCTCTGGCATAAATGTGCCGTTAGGGGCAATCCTGTTCACATCATGTTTCTATACATTTGATATGCCTTACCCCGGATTTGAGTTCCTTCTTGGTTCCCTTGCAGGAAAACCTTAACGCCTCCTGTTCTAAGTCAGAGTGTCAGTAAGTCCACAAGCCTGAACCCTATTACACTACTAGGAGAGACGAGCAGGCTGTATTGAGAATGCCCCAGAACATTAGAAATTCTTTTGCAGTCATACACTTCTTACTAATTTCAGATGACTTTTGAAATTAAATGTAACTCTCGGCTGGGCGCAGTGGCTCACACCTGTAATCCCAGCACTTTGGGAGGCCAAGGTGGGCGGATCACCTGAGGCCAGGAGTTCAAGACCAGTCTGGCCAACAGAAACCCCGTTTCTACTAAAAATCCAAAAAGTAGTCAGGCGTGGTGGTGGGTGCCTGTAATCCCAGCTACTCGGGAGGCTGAGGCAAGAGAAGTACTTGAACCCAGGAGGCGGACGCTGCAGTGAGCTGAGATCGTGCCACTGCACTCCAGCCTGGGCAACAAGAGTGAAATTCTTGGGGAAAAAAAAAAAAAAAAACAGAAAAGAAAATAAATAAATAAATAAAATGTCACTGTCGATAGAAAAGAAATGACCAGACTGACAATACAATACTTAAACAAAATATTTTCAGGAGGACACTGCATAATAATCCCCATTAGCACTAAAGAAAGGAGGACTCCATCCTAGGCGGGGTCGCAGCTCCGCGTGTCCTTCCAGGAGCTGAGGAAGGCACAGGGCTCACCACGCACTCGGAATCTAAATCACCGCTTCGAAGTGGCAGAAGTAGGTGCACATGGAAAAATAAAACTCCCTATAAAGGCTCATTAAGGATTCCATAGGGGAATGGGAAATCATAAAATAACCGGCTAAACAAATAAAAAGGAAGTTTGTATTTGACCGGGACCCCTGATGTTAAACTTCAGTGGGCACAGAAAACATCTGCTTGAGTCGTCCGGAACGCCTCGACTTGAGCGCTACAGTGATTTGTTTTCAGGGGGAAAAAAAAGGTATATTCTAAAACAAAATGCTGTCTTCATGGGGTCGTCCCGAAAACATTAGGAGGGCAGGGGGCAGGAATGATTCTCCCGAGGAGAAGGGAAAGCCGAGGGCTAGGGGAGCACCATGACGCAGGGACGGCAGCAAGGCTGCCCAGGACGAGGCAGCTGGAAAAGGCCGGCGCTCAGTCTCGGGCGGCCCATGTGCATAAAAGCATGAGGCAGGCAGGGAAGAAATAGAACCAGAGCTTTGCCTGCTTCACAACTTTCCCAAGGTAAGTCTTTGAGCTAAAATTTTTTTCCTTCTGAGTATAATAACCCTACAGGGTACTTCCTCCAAAGCGTAATAAAAAAAATGCATCCACATTAAAATGAACAGATAAAGCCCAAGGTGATAAACAACCAGAGATGTTTATCATTTCAAGAGTGGGAAAGAAATTCATCAAGCTGTGGCTTTTCTGGCTTGGTGATTAAGGTAGAGGCAGCATGCTGGTTGGTGGAAAGGGTGTGAGGTTAGCAGGAACCTGCCCTGAAGTAACAGCACCCCTGCCTAATCGGCAATAGGACCATGGACAGGAGAAATGAGGGTGCACAGACACATGCGGGCTGCGTCAGTTCCTTTGGCAGAGGTGACTATGATGCTGGAGGGGCAGGAAAACCCCCAGTGGCGTTTTAGAGCCTCATTCCCTGCTCCACCCTTCTTTCACACTTTTTAATTTGAAGAGAGCAATTGCTCTGGATAACACATCCTATTCGTATGCAGTTTCAATAAAGCAGGTCATGGGATCTCCCCTCCCTAGACATTTTAAAGAAAAAGACAGACAAATATTTGCCTGGAACTCCTAGGAAACCTCTTAAGATCCCTTCCAGCCATATGATGTTATAACTCAAGTATTTAATAATGCTGGGGTGTATAACATCTATGGTTGCTGACAGACTACAGGAAGTGCGAGTCCCACAGGCCTCAAAGCATTTGACTCAGGAAAGTAAACAGGCAGGTGTGTGTGGGGCCGGCCCCCAAGTTCACACTCAGGTCCGTTGCTTTCTGACCCCAAGACGTTCGCTTGCTTGGACCTGAAGTAAGTCACCTGATATGAAGGAACCCCAGTTTTCCCACCTATAAAGTCAGGATTCCTTCTCTTACCTACTTCAGAAATTATCTTGAGGATTTATTTGAAATCGGCAAAGGAAGAAGATTGATTGCATGCACTTTTCAGAGCCAGGAGGACTTTGTAATTCCTCCCTGCATCTGCAGAACTGCGAGCCGAGAAGAAACCTGAGAGGTGTTCTAACACACAGCCCCCACTTTGGGGAGGTGGAGCCCCAGAGCTGCAGAGGACTGGTCTGAAGCCCTGGGGCTATAGGAAGCTCGTTCACATTTTATATGCAGCCCCTGATTTCAGCTGGAAGGGGTGGATAGCCATTTTTCCTTGTGTTCGTGTGACTGAGGTGAACACATTCTTCAAACACCTCAACACCGCAGAAACACAAGGGGATTCCTGCTACCCAGCCGATGGGCAGGCATCTACTCACGATGTGTCGCAATCTGGAGACAGAGGGACATGCCCTAGGTTCACTGTGATGTCCAGGTTTTCTGGATGATCCAGCAGGCCCAACCATCTAGATATGTAACCACCCAAGGGGTTCACCTTGCCCGTTGTCTAGACACAGTGGATTCATCAAGACAGAGGAATTGCAATGAAGAATAATTCATGCAGAGCTGAATGTGAGGCAGACTGGAGCTTTACTGTTACTCAAATCAGTCTCCCTGAGCATTCAGGGAGCTTTTAAGGAAAACTTGGATGGGGGTAGCCAGTGAACCAGGAACGCTGATTGGTCAGGGAAGAAATCATCAGGAGTCCAAAGCTGTCTTCCTGTGCTCAGTCAGTTCCTGGGTGGTGGGAGCTACAAGATTAGATGCGCCAGTTTACGGATCTGGGTGGTGCCAGCTGATCCATCAAGCGCAGGGTCTGCAAAATGTCTCAAGCGCTGATCTTAGGAGCAGTTTAAAAGGGTCAGAATCTTGTAGCCTCCAACTGCATGACTCCTAAGCCATCATTTCAAATCTTGTGGTTAATGTCAGTCTAGTCCCCAGGCAAGGAGGAGGTCTGCTTTGGGAAAGGGCTGTTACCATCTTTGTTTAAACGATAAACTAAGTTTCTCTCAAAGTTAGTTCAGCTTATGCCCAGGAATGAACAAGGACAGCTTGGAGGTGAGAAGCAACATGGAGTCGGTTAAGTTCAATCTCTTCCACAGTCTCTGTCATGATTTTGCAAAGGTGGTCTCAGATATGCATCCTACAGGTCAGGAAATCGGCTATCTTCCCTCACCTTTGGGCTATCACTGCGGAGTGGAGCTTTCCTTCATCCTCAGGCCAGCAGTGCAGTACAGCACAGCAGGAGCCCTGGCATGCGAGGCTCAGGGCAGAGAGGAATGGACTGGACTTGGCCTAACTTCAGGAGGCTGTTTGCTACTGACCACGGGTCATTACGGCCCAAACCCAGCTCATGCTCGTGGCAATTCACCTCACAGGCGTGGTCCTGGGCAGCACCCCTGTCACAACTACAGGGAAGACGACAGCTGTAAATCACTGCTCGCCCCTGATCTTAAGCACCTAACCAGGGGGTGTCCCAGCACCTTTGGCAGGGTTGAGACCAGAACGGGATTACAGAGAAAGGCTGTCACGAGCACAGCTGTGCTTCAGCAGGTGATGCAGTAGGAAAAGCAATGCAGCAGATGCAGAAGCTGAGGGTGAGAGGTTATTATTAGCAAGATCAGGGACCTGTCTGATAGGAGCAGCACCTTGCCTGGATCACAGAGCAGCTTGGCCAACCCCACAGCTGGCCAAAGAAAACCCACCAGCAGGACAGGGCCTCCAAACTGCACAAGATCACAACCACAGAGAAATCCGAATATCCCTGGGTTTTCATCTAGACAGCAACCTCAAGAGGAGCGGCAGAGGTTTGGGGCTGCACTGAAGCTTAAACGCCAGGTCCTCATGCCCAGCTACCATCTCTCAACAGGATGGGGCGGCTGGATGCCCAAACTGCTGACCTGTGCGATGGCGTAATCCGAGTTGTTGGTGGCCTGCATGCCTTCATTCCCACTGATTCCCACACCCACGTGGGCTGTCTGGATCATCCCGACATCGTTGGCGCCATCTCCGATGGCGAGGGTGATGGCCTTCACCCGCTTCTTCACCACATCCACTATCTCAGACTTCTGCAGAGGAGACACTCTGTGAGAAAAGAGAGGGAAATCAGAACTATGCACATCTTTCCAGAGGAAACAGCTGTAATCTACATTCCGCTGCATTAAAAGGACAGTTACTGGATGATCTCCAAATTCAATACATACATTTTATGCTCATGTGCAAAGAAGCTTTCAGAAAACAGGAGCTTGTGGCTTTCAAGTATTTGCCAACTTCTCAGATGAAACACACAACAGAAAACTAACTTAAAACACAGCCTATTTGTAATCACGCTGCTCAGTGGGAGGCATCTGCACAAACTCCTCAGGGGTACGTGTGCCCTGCTGAATGATAAAGGCAGTCAGGCTAGTTACAGGGGTCTTCGGAAATATCTTTCCAATAAATCAGAAAGCCAGCACAGACCTCCTTTTGCTTTATGGTACATCATATACAACCTAGGGCTGGCAAGGGAATTTTCTGTAAAATCTGCTTTTACAGAAGGGAAAGGAAATTGGCAGGGCATGAGAACATGCAGAAAGAGGGCTGGGGTAAGAGGAAAGAAAAAAAGACTTCTCTACATCCACCTCATAAAAGGAAGCTGTGTTTGAAGGGCAGCCAAGGCAGAGGATTTAGGATGGGAGTCAGGGAGCGGAAGTCTCCCCTCGCTGAGCCGTGCAAGCACAGCCCTCAAGGGGGCGAGAAGATCAGCCCCTGCCTAGGAGCGGTTCTTTCCACAAGGAATCCAAGATGGCGGCCAAGCTTTCCCAGGTCCTCAAGTTGTCTGGGAAGAGGAGCCAGTATAAATCTGTGGGGTCTAAAGCAGAGGGGTATTCATGATAGTGAAGTGCTTCTTCAGAGTGTAGACCAGAAAACACAGCAACATGAAGCAAAGACTAGCATCTCAGGACTGAGTGACTCTGCATTCTGAATTGGTAAGCTGATGCTTGATTTGGGGAATTTACAGGTAAGCTCTTGGATCACTTAAACAGCCCCGCAGGCCCCCGCTGCCACACACACAGAATAAACACAAAGTAAAAGATTTTTCTGGATGTCCCAGAGGTCTACTGGCCACGCCCACATTGGACTTCATGCATCAGCTAGAATGGACACTCAAAGATTTGCCCAGTAAGAACTTCAACTGCTCCTAGATGGTCCCTACCCACAAAGATACCTGTTCCAAACAGAAAACTGAAGTGCTACCTGACATCTCATTCTACCAACTTGAGAAAGAAATGCATTTGGCGAGACAGCAAACTGAATGTAAAACCATGTAAAAAGCCTTTGCTCAGTGACAAAGATAAGAGTTAGAAAGTTAGAAAAACATGATGAAAGGACTTTAGGAGCCGGGTTACACAACCTGATGTCCCTTTTAGCATTTTCACAAGGGTTTGCAATGGCAGCAGTTCGATGCCTCCTGGAGTAGGTGCGACCACTGCAAATTATTTTTACTTTTTTGTTGTTACTAAGCATACTTAAGAGTACTAACTCTGTCATTTGGGGCTAAACAGGAAAAGTCTAACTTCTCTTACAAATATTTGGGAGGCTGAAATATAAAAATAGCTATCACATCCTTCCTCCCAAAGCTCTGTTGCTGCTTGCTACATATTCTCAGGTTCTTCAACCATTATTTAATAGGCATGCTTCAGAACTTAAAAAATAGCCTCCACGTATAATCTTTTAGGCAACTGAGAGCAGGATAGAACAGAATCACCATCTCCCTGTTAGCAGATGCCAGATTCACTTTAATGTGACCTAAAAGAAAGTTACTTGAGCTTTACCACTGATTATCAATGAAGCCTCTAGTCAACTCCACATAAGCAATTTTAACATGAAGGGATATTAAGCTGTATGTGTTCCCTCCTAGTCTGTGCAACTGCTACTTAAAGCCAAGGGCTGATCTTTTTGGCAGAGGCAGTCCACAGCTGTAATTGGCTACACAAAAGTGACTTCCCATTTTGTTTTTGAACTCCACAGAACCACAGATCAAATATGGTTGGAGAAAACAACCTGGGAGCCACGGTTAAAGGCCTGAGTATGACCTTTTCCTGCGCACCACACATTAACCATTTAAGCAGGGAAAGGAGGTCCATGAGCCCCTGCTTTCCATGAGTGGGATTGGGAAAATGAGAACCAGCCACCTCATGGACTGGTGGTGATGTATTAATGTTAAACCACTGTGTTGACTAGCAAGTATAAAACAATTGCATCTCCTACTCCACCTAGCATAGGAGTATGTGAAACATCTTAATTGTTGGAAAAACAAAACAAGGCTGGACACTTCTGAGAACTGCATGCCATCAGACTTGTGGTTCCCAACTGGGTGTGCAGGTGCCCTGGGGATGCTGCAGCAGAAATGTTTTAATTTTTGAGGGAAGTACAGCAATGTCTCTCAGGTAACAGTGAAAAAGACTAGCTGGAAGTAGCTCACAGTTTCAACAATAAATCACACTGCATCCCTTTTCATGGTATGTCTTTGTGAAGCTGAGCTCTCATGGTGGTGATGATAAAAAGCAAATGCCCTGTGAAAATCAATGTGGAATAGAAAATGAGCAAGGCAGCAGCTATGCTTAGCCTAAAGTTTGGGAAGTTGTGCAGCACTCAACAGTCACATAACCACATGCCATTGTCAACAGTAATGATCATTTAACAATGGAGGAAATAAGGATTATTTCTTTCAATGTATGTCTTTCAATGACATTATTGATTCAAATGTCTGCTAAGTTGTAGGGTCATAAATACTTCTTAAATTATTTGACTTTACCTACTTAATAATTAGAAACTTAAGTTTTCCTTTTGGTCTAAGGGCTGTGCAAAGGAATTTCTGAGACACTGAGGACATAGTGGATCCAGAGTCTGGAGTCCTATGATTACATTAATCACTCTTTAATTAAAATCATTCACTCACTGAGGTGGAACCTCACTAAGGAGGCCATCACTTAATCTACAACTCCTCTTGTGCATCCATGAAAGTATCACAAGAGAGCGTAAAACAGGAACTTAAACAGGAATCAGGAGGCCTGAGGCTGCGACTCCTCCTTGAGTCTATATGTCACTCAAGTGATCAAGAAAGCTGGCTTCTTCCTAAGCAAATTCGAGGTGGTCTGGAGAGAAAGGAAGCCCATGGGCGGAAGGCTTGGTCACTTCACACTTCAGGGGTCGGAAAATCTCGGGAGTGGAACCGGAAAGGACCTAAACAGACTCGGGTTTTCTTTGAGGTTAAAGTTGTTGGTTTTCTATGAGGGAGGTTAGCGATAGGCCAACCAATGGGAAATGAGGAGCAAGTCAAATAGACTCACTGGGCTTGCCACTCTGGGATTTGGATCTCAAGTAAGTCAAGTCAGGATTCCAATGGCTTAAAGTACAATCTATGAACATCCAACAGCTGCCTTTCCCAAAAAGCAAAAATTAGGGGAAAACCCGACCGGGGTATATAAAGCAAGCCATACGGCAGTGTTTTAGGAGCATGAAATTCTCATCAAGGATTTATTACGCCCTCAGCTGTAATGCCTTGAGAAAACATAATTCTAGCACACACTAGGGGTTCAAAACAGATGTCCAACAGCTAATTTCTACAGAACTGAAGAGGCACCACCCCGCTTTAGCCATATGCAGTATTTTAGTATACCAAGTTGCCAGGAAGCACAAGCTGGCTCTTTCTTAATCTTAACTTGTGACCTGGAATCACATGCCACACTTGATAAGTATGCCCAACATATAATAATTCAACCTATAAAATAAAAACTCCAGACCACAGCTGAGCCAACCTAGGTGCTTGGGGGCACTTCTTTAATCCTATTTTGGTGTATTATGAATAGAAATATAAACCAAAAGCATTCAGTTGACTGGAGTATTCTATCTGCTTTTTTGGATAATATAATAGATTCTAAAATGACAAATAAGTTTTTCTTTTGAGACTTACAAAAATCAGTTCCTGGAGTATCTCATTTTATGGGATACATGTCCCTGAAATTTAAAAACTAGCTCTCTAAAGTTATTTCAAATGTAACACTTAAGTGAAACCTTGGGTAACTGCTTTTATAGAACTAATGATCATACATTAATTTATCTGATATACATAAATCCTGCTCTCAGAGTTGCTACTTCTGATCTTGCAATATCATCTGAGCAAACAATGTTGCAGGAAGTCAGGGACCCTGAACAGAGGGACTGGCTGGAGCCATGACAGAGGAACATAAATTGTGAAGATTTCATTTTAATATGGACATTTATCACTTTCCAAATAATACTTTCATAATTTCTTATGCCTGTCTTTATCTTAATCTCTTAATCCTGTTATCTTCATAAACTGAGGATGTATATCACCTCAGGATCACTGTGATGATTGTGTTAACTGTACAAACTGATTGTAAAACATGTGTGTTTGAACAATATGAAATCAGTGCACCTTGAAAAAGAACAGAGTAACAGCAAGGGAACATGGGAAGACAACCATAATGTCTGACTGCCTGCAGGGTCAGGCAAAAAAAAAACATATTTTTCTTCTGGCAGAGAGCCTATAATGGATGTGTAAGTAGGAGAGATATCATTAAATTCTTTTCCTAGCAAGGAATATTACTATTAAGTCTCTAGGAAAAGAATTGCATTCCTGGGGAGAGGTCTATAAACAGCCACTCTGGGAGTATCTGTCCTATGCGGTTGACATAAGGACTGAGATACACCCTGGTCTCCTGCAGTGCCCTCAGGCTTACTAGGGTGGGGAAAAACCCTGCCCTGGTAAATTTGAAGTCAGACCAGTTCTCTGCTCTTGAACCCTGTTTTCTGTTGTTTAAGATGTTTATCAAGACAATACGTGCACCGCTGAACACAGGCCCTTATCAGTAATTCTGCTTTTGCCCTTTGCCTTGTGATCTTTGTTCTCCTTTTTGCCCTTTGCAGCATGTGATCTTTGTGACTACTCCCTGTTCGTACACCCTCTCCCCCTTTTGAAATCCTTAATAAAAACTTGCTGGTTTTGCAGCTCAGGTGGGCATCATGGTCCTATCATGGTCCTATTATTGATATGTGATGTCACCCCTAGCCCTAGAGGCCCAGCTGTAAAATTCCTCTCTTTCTATTCTTTCTCTTTATTTCTCAGACCAGCTGACACTTATGGAAAGTAGAAAGAACCTACTTTGAAATACTGGGGGTGGGGTTCCCTGATAAACTAGGCAGATTCTTTACCTCCTCTGATCTTACCTGCCCAGTTGTCAAAGAGGGGCTGGATCTCGATTGCAGATTCGTACACTGAGCTCACTTGAGCCAGAGAGGTTACAAGGAACTCCACCCAGGACCCCCCAAGAGACCCAAAACACTTATTAATTAACCAGACTCACAAAATTCTTTCACTATCTGGATTTGAAAACATCTTTATTACATATAGCAGTCCTTATGACTAAAAGGAAGTTTGAAAACCACTGTCCTAGATCAATGAGTTTCCAGTTTTAAGTGAGCATTAGAATCACCCAGAGGGATTGTCAAGGTACAGCCTCTGATTGGAAAGTCTGGGCTGGGCCTGTGAATGTGCATTTCTAACAAGCTCCTGACTGCTGCCACTGCTGCTTGTCTCTGGACCACACTCGAGTCACCAGCACTGGCCCAGACAATACCACAAGTTCTTTCTAGTACAAATGTTTTCTAGCTAAGCCTGAATTTCCATAGCATAAGATACATACAACATTACCATACCGACAGTTAACAATTACAAGAAACACTGAATCTTATCCCCTTTCTTAAAGTTTTGCATATGTAGATTTTTCTTCTTCACTTTTAAACAGAAACCCAGAAAGTATGTATTTTGTTTGGTATTTCATTAAAAATATTCTTCTAATCTGAGTGTCTCAAATAAGAAGGTGGTAGGGGCAGAAACTAACTGAAATACAACATACAATACTTCATAAGTTGTTTTTTGTAATGACACAGAAACCAACTTATCAATACAAAGCCTAAAATACATGATATTTAACTATAAAGTGCTCCAATACATCAGAAGATTTCATTTGGAAAAGTGTTCATTTTCCTGTTGAAAATACTATCCTATGAAAAGGATTTTCTTATTAAAATAGTTATTTAAATAAAATATAACATCTTTTTTTCCACAGCAGTCAAAAACTTCAGTACCTTTAAAAATCTCATAGCTTAAGCAGATAGATATACAAACACTTGATATTTGAGTCTAAAACCAGTTAAATTAATTAACCCATCCTATTTGTTAAATGCCTCCATGGCTGACCACATCCCTTCGGACCACTGTGTTCTTTCTTCAGATGCATTTAGTACATTTGCGCAGGATGCAACCCAGGGCGTCCAGGTCGTCTGGACAGTCGTTCCCTTCTGGAACATTTGTGCTCTCACCCGAACTGTGCGGTTCCCTCAAAACTTCATCTCATGCCCCAGATTTTGGTGTACTTCATTGTAGCCCTAAATTCTAAAAGTAGACAATTTGGGCAGCTTGGAATGGCCGCTGGAGCACAGTGGCAGATGTAGAATTTGGGGTTGGGAGGGCAGCAGTGGGAAAGGATAGTGGCAGGAATGGGGGTACATTCAGGCAAGCCCAATAGGTACCTGTGGGTTAGCTTATTTAGAGGCACAAAGAAAGAAAATTGCAACTCAGTCACTCAATAGTTCTAAGGGAGATGTAAGTGCTCCCTCACTATAAAAGCTCCCTCCCTATAAAAACTTACACATGGCGGGGAGCTGTAACTAAGGAAGCTGCAAGAGAGTGTGCCTTAGAGAGACGCAACAACTAAGGAAAGGTGAGAGCAGTTTAGTTTTTATTCCAAAGAATGCAGTGTTTGACCAAGAGGCAGCCTCACAAGGGTTGGGTCTAAGGTGGGACATATTTTGAAAAGCAAGGTGAGTGCTGACAGCGGAAAGAACAATCCATCAGCAAAGGGGTTTCAGAGTGACTACATGCACCTCACTGTTAAATGAGCCACGTGTGCAGACTTTCAGGGATGAGCGTTTCTAGCTTTGGTTGCTTTTGCGGCAAAAAAATTCTGGAACTCTTACGCCAGTATTTCCTCCAAAGATGAAGGTGTTATGGAGCCCTCCCATGGAAGCATTTCTCGGAATCCTTACACGTTTCAAAACTACGCCTGAACATAAGAGGGGATTTCCTACAAAATGCCATGTGACTTGAGTTACCATTCTTTCCCTAACACCATCAGCTGCATTATGAAACAGCAGACAGGTGACATACAAGTTTTAAGAATTGGCTTTTTAAACAAATTATTTAATCTGTACATTTCTTTCCACAAACTATTCAATGCAATTGGTTATATCCATCCTGGGGGAGCACGTTTTTCTCTCTAACCTTCACAAGGACAGAGATGACATCTTTTATTTCTTTACTATCCCTCCCTTTCCTCACCCTTCTGCAAATGTCTAATTTAAGATTTGTACAGCAGACATTCAATAAATGGTGACTAACTACCAAAATCATGATTTCAAGACTAGTGACATCTCCACCCATAATTAAGTGTAATAGAAAAAAAAAATACAGTTCTATTTAAACAAAACTATCTTAACTTCCATATAAACAACAGACCTAGGAACATGCTATTAGTGTGCAGTTCTGAAAGCCTACTCGCAGATGGAGAGGACGAAAGGAATAGACAAATGACTGGCCACCTCTGAGAAATCTAAATGCATCATTCATGGAAAGCAGATAAAAACACCCCACTTGTCCTGTGATACAAGAGAAACGATACCGTTTGCAAACTTCCTCACCAACATGCTAGTGGGTCTTGATTCTATTTTCTCCAAATACCCTTAAAAACATTCTAGGCCTTCTGGGAAAGCTCTTTTTTTATTTTGAGACAGAGTCTCACTCCATCGCCCAGGCTGGAGTGCAATGGACACGATCTCAGCTCACTGCAACCTCCACCTCCCAGGTTCAAGCAATTCTCTTGCCTCAGCCTCCCAAGTAGCTGGGACTACAGGCGTGCACCACCACACCCACACCCAGCTGATTTTTTTCTTTTGTATTTTTAGTAGAGATGGGATTTCGCCATGTTGGCCAGCCTAGTCTTGAACTCCTGACCTCAGGTGATCAGCCCGCCTCAGCCTCCCAAAGTGCTGAGTTTATAGGCGTGAGCCACGGTGCCCAGCCTTGTGACAGCTTTTAATGACACATGGCTGACAACAATCTTTGTCCTCACAAAGAGCTCTCCTGGAAAAAGCTAACACCTGAGCTTAGTTTTTTTCTTGGCCTCTTTAGATCATAATGCTTTGACTATTATAAGCCCATCTCTGGCCCCTGCATAACACCTGACAAAAGCACTTTGAGGGCTTAACAGACACCAGCTTGCCAAACGTTTACAAGGGGATGTTGCGTGATGCAAATCATTCCAACAAATTATATTCAAGTACCTTATCATATGTGTGTGTATGTATACTGTACTAACATATATTTTATACACATACACTTTTTTTTTGAGACAGGAGCTCCTTATGTTGCCCATGCTGGTCTTGAACTCCTAGTCTCAAGCGATGCTCCTGCCTCAGCCTCTCAAGTAGCTGAGGCCACAGGTGTGCGTTACTTTGCCCAGCTTAGCTCAACCACCTGTTTGTTCTTTGTGCAATGATTTAAGCCTAGAATCCGATTCCATCACAATACCTCTGTAGTATCTTTGCATTACAAATGACTATTTAACACAGTGCGCAGTAGGATAAGGATTCTTGCTGACTGACTAGTATGACAAACGTATATCTCATTATTGGTGATAAAACATGCATGACATAATAATGAACCCTGATGCTATCCAGCCACCCTTGAGAAATACAGGTCAACACGCTCCAGGATTTGTGGAGCAAGTAATCTAAGAGCCCAGATGTACTGACAGCATTATTTTGGTATGGCTGAAACATGCATGTTTTGATAACATCCACCATATTTTGGCAATACCAGCCATAGGTCCTTTCCTTTGGTTGACATGGCAATCGAACGGGTGCTAAGGTCACAACACCAGGAGTCTGTGCAAAGGAGAGGGGAGAGGCAGGCAGCTGTGCAAGCATCTTGCTTTTTATCTTAGTGCTGCAATTCCATGGTAATTTTAGGAATTTAACACATATATTTGAGCATGTATAAATTGTGGAAAGCTTGAAATTTCCACAGCATTGTATAAGTACAAAAATTATTTAATAAGGTGTATCAGTTTTCAAAAATACTAAGGTTAAATGCTTCCATATTCCAAAAGAGATTCTTTATAACTCAACTTTCAAAAACAGAATTTGAGCTCTTCTTCACACTCCACAAATAGACAGCTTTTAGAAAATATTTATGTTAATATGCTACTGCAAACACACATTAACATTTACTAATAATTTCCTTGTACAAAGGGTTCGTTTAACTCATTTTCAATATTTAATAATGATAGGAAGTTCAATTCTAATTATTTCAGTGTTATATACACCTCCCAACGTATACACACAAAATATGAAGAACTTCAAGATTAGCTATTCTATTTACCTGAAGATACCTTTATATGGCGTCTAAATTCTGATTTCAGGCTCTAATAATGTCCTTGAAAACCCAACATTTTTAAAGAGAAGAAGCCATAACAATTGATTTAGATATGAGGCATATATATGGCCATCTCTCTCTCTATATTTTACTGATCTTAATTACTACATGATGACTTGTGACTGCTTCAACATCCTATGAGCATCGTCTTCTTTGAAACAGGAGTTACAGATCAGCCATCCTACAGTTGTTAGTGGTGAGGGCAACTTGATATTCTTTATAAACTGAACAAAACCCTTAAAACTCGATCCTGCATTCGAGCCGTAAATGCTGCCTCTGCAGCTGAGACTTGCAGAGGGGCTCTCAGAAAAACAGGAGGACACCCTGTCTGCTCAAGATCGGTTTACTCCACAACTGAGAAAGGGCTCACTTTGAAATAAGGATACTTTGCTTGGGGGTTCAGAATTTATGCATCGGTACTTGCATCTGTGACAATTTTATCACATGTCCAAAAAAAACAGAACAATTAAAGTGGCATTCTGACAGAAGTCTAGCTTCTGAAAACCTGACATCTCTACTAAATGATGTGGAATGTATTAAGATCTGGGCAAGTGCATTTTATGTAAAAGTTGAATGTGTTGTATGTTGTGAATTATATACAGTTTTGTAGTCACTGAAATCAACTGGTTATAGTCTGTCTCTTCCTGTACTAGACTGAAAAGAATGGAGCAGTCGAGGAAGGCTGGGATTTAAATAAAAGATATTAGATCCTTCTGTTCCCAGGCTGAAACAAGGATTAGAATAACACATTTAAATACCTTAATGTTTTTAGCACAAAAAGCATGAATTTGATACTCTGCTTCCTTGAGATGCTTTATTAACGCCCCCAAGACCCTCTCAGGAGTGTCTGGCTTCCTCGAAGTTCACATACATGTATTGTTCCCCACTGCACATTTTACTAGTATTTCAAAATAGTGTGCCTGACCTCTGCTGTGGGGAAGGTGGGAACAGGAATCAGAACGGACAGGAAAGCTGAGAAGTGTTTGAGTTTTGACATTTCAGAGCAAACTTGTGACTCCTGCAGGACCAGGCATCACGAGCTCATGCATGGCTGAAAATTAATGACAACGGAGATGCTTAATCTATTGGATGGTTTTAATTAGGCCTGCCATTCACCCATCACCTATGCACAGAACAAAAGGTCATCTGATTACCAGTCCCATATCTACACCAAACTGTAACTTCCTGCACTCTGGAAATAACGGGCAGGCTATCCAGTTCTGACCTTCGCCTCAGTCCTAATCCAAGCAATTAAGAGACCCCAGAGCCACGGGGACAGGGACAGCAACGGCCAACACCATGTGTGCTTCACACTCAGGGGGTAGTTTGCAGATAAATATCTCTCTCTCCCTCTCTCCCTCTCTCTCCCCTCTTCCTTCCTTTCTTTCTCTTTCTTTCTTTCTTAATTTGGAAGTGGAATTTCTTGGGTGGGAAAGGAGGTAAGTCACACAAAGGTCTTTCTTCCAAGTAGCATACACACTTTCTAAAACCTGAAGACTGTTTAACAAGCCACTTATTCTAGATCTCAAGAGCGGGAAATAATAATGCTTTTCTTTTTTGTGATCATATGTGTAAAACCGTTTTAAAAAAACAGGAGTGGCATTCTACTGTTCCAAAAATGGAACATGAAAATGACTTCTAGTGATTCTATACGTCTGATAAGGTCCTGGGGAATGACAGAAAAAAGATGGACAGATAGATTTCAGATAGATGTGGTGGTGGTGGCAGATGGATGAATGTAAGTACAATGGTCAACCACATGGGGGCCTGCATATAGAGAGGACATGAGCCCCAAAACATTGTGTATCTGTAGAAGAAATACATTTTTATAGCCAATTGTAATAGCAGTTGACATACTCTAGTGTAAAGGTTATTTTGCAACTTGCTTTCCTAATTGATTAATACCATCATCATAACACTTCCTTGGACAAAGTCTGATCTGAAATGTGGTTGGCTATGTGCTTCCATCTCCATAATTAGGCTACAAGCTACTTGGTGTTAGGGACTTGTTTTACTCATCTTTAGGCCTCTTAGTACCATACACAATAGGTAACAAATATTTGTTGAATTGCCCATGTTTTTGCAATGTTTTTTTGGACTTAAAACACAGCTCATTTTTCTTTCTCCTCCTCAATTGTTTCCATTTCATGTTCAAGGACACACTTATCATATGAAATGAGTAATGATCATCTTGCAGTTTTTGATCAAAAGGGGTGAAAGGGTAAGGCTATGAGTTTATTACATCACCTGTTCACAGAAGCCAAATCTCAACTTTTGACTCCACCTGGTAGCTATACAGTACGTTTCAGAGTAAATTAATATGAGGACAGCCATGTTTATCAGGTTACCTTGTCTTGTAAGTTAACAGCAGCAACCTAAACATCACGTATGCCATTGTGGTGGCTTCATGGGTGGGGTCAATACTGCCGACACCTGCCTCACTCACCTGGGCTGGAAGCTGCAGCATGGGGCCAGCAGGACCCTGTGCCTTCAGAGCAGAGCTAGTCACTGAGCTCAGAAAGGAGATAAAGGCCAGAGTGAGCCAGACACACAACTGCCTGGATTGGGTGAGTACCAAAGCGGGAGTTGAGAATGAAGAAAGTTGCAGCCACGAAACTTGAGAAATGAGGGGCTTGGGGGTCAGAAATACATATAACAGGGGTCTCGGCTGACTGAGAAAAGGCTTTCACTTCTCATGTGAAGTGACCACTTCACTCCAGCCTGGATGACGGAGCAAGACCCTGTCTCAAAAAAAAAAAAAGAATCCAACAGTTACCTAATCCTGCAATTCACAGTTTTCTGCTTATAATATGGGGATACCGCCATTGCCATCTGCCTCACAAGATAACCGTGAAAACCAAATAAATGATAAAGATGGATGAAAGGTGAAAAAAACCTATCATGGCTGCCACCTGGAGTAGGTGCTGCTGCTGCATGCTATCCTGGAGCACCGTCCCCGCCTCTGTGAGGACACCATCCCCCCCCC